>NW_026800173.1:0-26448 GCF_032191835.1 Heteronotia binoei
TATGAACTTTTGCATATGAACTTGGATTTCATCAGTGAGAGTGGACTGTCTTTTTCTTCAAGTGGAACCTTCCCTTGCGAATGAAATTATCTTCTACTGCGCGATATACAACAGAGAAATTGTATATACAATAGAGAAACTGACACCTAGACTAAAGATTTTGCATTTTGATTATTTTTCTCCATACACTCTCGTTTGCTCTTTTCTTCTGAAAGGACAACAGCAGGCCTTGGTAATGAGACAGGGAACAGAGATCTCAATTCAGCCCTTTATTATCAGTTGCAATTTGCCACTCTCCCTTTTGATATCCCTTTATAACAGAAAAGATAGTCTTAAGTCAGCAACTGAATGTCCTGGAAGGTTACATGCTCCTCCAATGGTTTTTGAACGTTGCGGTTTCTAATGTCGGACTTATGTCCGCTTATTCCTTACATCCTACTGGTCTCAATTCATGAGACCCAAATTCCCTGCCCTGTTACCAACGCTGGTATCGTGACGCCAGTTTGGTGTAGCGGTTAAGTGCGTGGACTCTTATCCGGGGAACTGGGTTTGATTTCCGAGTCCTCAACTTGCACCTGCTGGAATGGCCTTGGGTTAGCCACAGCTCTCCTAATGGTGTCTGAGTTTTTAGCCACTGTGTGACACAGAATGTTGGAGTGGATGGGCCATTGGCCTGATCCAACATGGCTTCTCTTATGTTCTTATGTGACACAGAGTGTTGGACTGGATGGGCCATTGACCTGATCCAACATGGCTTCCCTTATGTTCTTATGTGACACAGAGTGTTGGACTGGAGGGGCTGTTGGCCTGATCCAACATGGCTTCTCTTATGTTCTTATGTGACTCAGAGTGTTGGACTGGAGGGGCCGTTGGCCTGATCCAACAGGGCTTCTCTGATGTTCTTATGTGACACAGAGTGTTGGATTGGATGGGCCATTGCCCTGATCCAACATGGCTTCTCTTATGTTCTTATGTGACACAGAGTGTTGGACTGGATGGGCCATTGGCCTGATCCAACATGGCTTCTCTTATGTTCTTATGAAGGCCACAGAAATTCACCAGCCATTCCAAGGAAATGAAGGAACACACTGTCCCAAGACAGATCTCTTCAGCCCCTACCTGCCAATTCTGCCTCTTCATCACACCCCACGAGAAACAGCCCTTCCTCTTCTTCCAGCTGGGATATCAGGTCAGGTTTGGCCATCAGAGGTCCTGTTTATAACGGGGGGAAAACACACACACACAAAATTGCGCCTCTTCTGTGTACCCATCAATTCAACAATCCCAAACCAGATTGTCTGCCCCTCCAGAAACACTCAACAGGCAAGCTATGGGGGGTGGGATGGAGTACAGTAGGGGGTCAAGACCAGGGCCTTTTTTTGTAGCAGAAACTTCTTGCATATTAGGCCACACCCCTCTGATGTAGCCAATCCTCTAAGAGCTTACAGGGCTCTTCTTAGCTCTTGGAGGATTGTAAGCTCTTGGAGGATTGGCTATGTCATGGGGTGTGGCCTAATATGCAAATGAGCTCCTGCTACAGAAAAAGCCCTGCTCAAGACTCATCCCACTTTTGTCTCTGTGTAGAAGCATGTATCTGTGGCCTTGCACACACGTACACCCAACTCCTGGCCTCTTGGGACCTCAGCCTCTGTACGGACAGATTGCAGGTGGGTGAAGCATTTTCCCACAGAGTAGCAATACCATTCTTTTAAAAGGGTTGACTTCCCGGAGACAAGACAGACGAGAGTATCTGAAAGGCAGCTGGCGCTCAAAACATTTTTAAAAAATATCCCCTCAGGTAATTCCGAATTCAACCGTTCCTAAAACCTCTGGTGATTAAGATGCCCAGTTATGTCTCATTCGTGGACAGTCCATGAGAGAGTTGTGGGGCTGCGGGCAGCCCATGAAGAACATGAGAGAAGGAAGGCCAGATGAAAGAGGGTAATGGAACGGGACACGGCATAGGGAAGGCCAAGGGCTCTGAGAAGGGGGAGAGCTGTGTTGGAGACATGGCCAAAAAGGGGGACGACAGGTGCCAGGAAACACGGAGAGGGACTCTGGGCGGTTCCCAGCAGAAGCCAGGGCGGAGTCAGGCCAACAGGTAACAATTCTATGGTGACTAAGGCCCTTGACAACTAGAGGGGTACTGGCATAACACTGGCAGTTCTGTGCCTAAGAGAAGCCATGTTGGATCAGGCCAGTGGCCCATTCAGTCAACACTCTTTGTCACACAGTGGCCAAAAAGCCCAGGTGCCATCAGGAGGTCCACCAGTGGGGCCAGGACACTAGAAGCCCTCCCACTGTAGTCCCCGCCCACCATACACCAAGAATACAGAGCATCGCTGCTCCAGATATAAGAACATCAGAGAAGCCATGTTGAATCAGGCCAATGGCCCATCCAGTCCAATACTCTGTGTCACACAGTGGCCAAAAAAACCCAGGTGCCATCAGGAGGTCCATCAGTGGGGCCAGGACACTAGAAGCCCTCCCGCTGTTGCCCCAGCATCTCCACACGGGGCCTCTCTTGGCACCTCCTCTTCCGATGCCCTCTTGGGGGGTTCAAACACAGAACTCCCATGCAGGGGCTCCCTCCCTGCAAGGAGAGCACAAAACCCTCCCCACATCAGAGAGGGGTGGCAGAGACCAGTCACTGAGACCGGGGCAGACAGCCTGACCACCTCCTTCCTCCCTAAGGAACACCTCACAGTCACTCCTCACAGCAAGAAGGAGAAAAGGATACTTACTGAGAGAGGCCACATTCCCAAAATTCTCCAGCATGACTTCCTTGTACAGAGCTCTCTGGCTGGGCGCAGCAGGCTCCACTCCCCCGGGGTGAAAATCACAGCTACCTCTTCGAAGGACACCCCTGCCTGCAAGAAGGAGAAGGAGGCATTTCTTTACAACACTGGAAAGCTGGTCCACAAGGAGTGGGGGAAGTCAAAAAGAGAGAGAGTCCATTTGTAGTTGAAGAGCAGCACATGTGTAGTTGAAGAGGTCCATGTGGACATCTCCCTACCCCCAGCCCCACCCCTTCTGGAGAGCAACTTGGAACTAGAGGGGCTGCCTCCATTGCAGGGGGGCAGCGGCCTGGTGGGGAAGAGGCCAGAGATGTCCAAAGGATAAAGGACCAAACAGAAGAAGATGAAGAAGATATTGGATTTATATTCCGCCCTCCACTCCAAAGAGTCTCAGAGCGGCTCACCTTCTCCTTTACCTTCCTCCCCCACAACAGACACCCTGTGAGGTAAATGAAGATATTGGATTTATATCCCGCCCTCCACTCCGAAGAGTCTCAGAGCGGCTCACAATCTCCTTTACCTTCCTCCCCCACAACAGACACCCTGTGAGGTAGATGAAGATATTGGATTTATATCCCGCCCTCCACTCCGAAGAGTCTCAGAGCGGCTCACAATCTCCTTTACCTTCCTCCCCCACAACAGACACCCTGTGAGGTGGGGGGGGGGGCTGGAGAGGGCTCTCACAGCAGCTGCCCTTTCAAGGACAACCTCTGCCAGAGCTATGGCAGACCCAAGGCCATGCTAGCAGGTGCAAGTGGAGGAGTGGGGAATCAAACCCGGTTCTCCCAGATAAGAGTCCACACACTTAACCACTATACCAAACTGGGAGAAGAAGACTGCAGATTTATACCCCGTCCTTCTCTCTGAATCAGAGACTCAGAGCAGCTTACAATCTCCTATATCAGGGGTGGCCAATGGTAGCGCTCCAGATGTTTTTTGCCTACAACTCCCATCAGCCCCAGCCATTGGCCATGTTGGCTGGGGCTAATGGGAGTTGTAGGCAAAAAAAACATCTGGAGAGCTACCGTTGGCCACCCCTGTCCTACATCTTCTTCCCCCACAAGAGACACCCTGTGAGGTGAGTGGGGCTGAGAGGGCTCTCACAACAGCCGCCCTTTCAAGGACAACTCCTACGAAAGCTTTGGCTGGCCCTAGGCCATTCCAGCAGAAATAAGTTTCTGTGGGAAATTCAGTATTGTGATGGAGACATTTAGAGTTGGGCCAAATCAAAATGAATGTTCTAATTCTGTTGGTTCTCTTAAAAAAACAAAAAAACCCCAGAACCATCCTAGACAGGGGGTGACCATTTTTCTGCCCTCCCAGTGGGGAACACGAGAATCAGTGGGAAGCAACCCCATTCTCTGAGCGTTACAACGGAGAGGGAAGTATCCCTACTTCCTGCCATGTCTCCCCAGTCATCCTCTCCGCATACCTGAGGCGTCTCCATGGCGGCCCTTTTCTCTTCAGCACACAGAAGAGATGGTGGAGGAGGCACCAAGAAAGGCTTTTCTTGCCTGCCCGGGAGAGAAAGAAAGAGGGTGGAAATTCATTTTTGCTTCTCACACAGTTTTCCGTACCTCTTCCTGGAGTGAACCTCTCTCCGGACTGGATTCAGGGCACAATTCAAGCTACTGGATCTGATCTGGGGAGGGACGGTGGCTCAGTGGTAGAGCATCTGCTTGGGAAGCAGAACGTCCCAGGTTCAATCCCTGGCATCTCTAAAAAAGGGTCCAGGCAAATAGGTGTGAAAGACCTCAGCTTGAGACCTGGAGAGCCGCTGCCAGTCTGAGAAGACAATACTGACTTGGATGGACCAAGGGTCTGATTCAGTATAAGGCAGCTTCATATGTTCATATGTTCATCTCTCCCCTCAACCAGCCATTCTATATGGGGAGGAGGGTGTGTGTCCTGCCTTCCTTATTCATCCACCCTCCTCCCTTGGAAACGGTTCCTTGCAAAATTTGCCAACCCCTTTCTGGGAGAGGAGTCCCCTTCCCTGCCCTCCTCCCCTCTGGGAGAGGCCAAGAGCCTCCTGTCTGCCTGCCCCCCCCTCCCAGTTTTTAGGAGAGTGTGTGGGGAGTGGGGTGGGGGAACCCTAAATGGATAGGATGGAGAGTCTGACTCGAGGCGGCAGGTGAGAGATGCCAACTTAGAAGAAATTTCTCCCCGCACACAGAAAACTAGCCCCACAAGGAATAAGATTCTGAACTCTCTGCCTGGGTTCGCCAGAATGCTTTTTGTAGCAGGGAGATTTTAGCAGAGGGGAGCCTCCCAAAAACGTTCCTTCCGCCTGCCGTCTCTAGGGAATTTGCCTGAATCCTTGCACGGAAAAAGCAGAAGAAAATGTTAGGCACAAATAATTCTGTCCAACCCATCGTTATTTCACTGAGACAGGGGGACAGATTTTCCTGCATTTTGCCTGGTCCAAACTCTCTACAGTTCTTTCCACCACCCCCCACCCCCCAAGAGTGGCTGTTCCAGTGTTTTAAAAGCCATCAATTCTATATTAATATATTTGTAGAGCCAGATAGACTTGTGGCTACACAAGTACATGAGTCAGCTTGCAAATTAAAAACCAAAACTGGGTCACACATCTCAGACCCCGGAAGGGGGGGGGGGAAAAGCTGCCACTGGGAATTTGAAACGGCAGCCATCCCACCTTCCTTGCCGAATTCAGCTTCACCCCCAAGCTGCTTTGGACAAGGTGGCAGAAAAGCCAAGGGAAACCCCGGCCGATGCCCAAGTGCTGCACGGTGCTGTGTGGAAGTGGGAAAAATGAACTCCTCAAAGCATCCAAGCCACAGCAAATCACCTGTGGGGAGGAGAGCAGACCCCCTTGATCCTGTTTCCCCAGACAGAAGGGAGAGCCCGGAGAGGAGAGAAAGGAAAGGGAGAGAGAAAGGAAAGAGAGAGAGAAAGAGAGAGAGAGAGAGAGAGAGAGAGAGAGAGAGAGAGAGAGAGAAAGAGAGAAAGAAAGAGAGAAAGAGAGAAAGAAGAGAAAGAGAGAAAGAAAGAAAGAAAGAAAGAAAGAAAGAAAAGAAAAGAAAGAAAGAAAGAAAAGAAAGAAAGAAAGAAGAGAAATAGAGAAATAGAAAGAAAGAAAGAACGAACGAGAGACAGAACGAGAGAGAGAAATAGAGAAAGAAAGAAAGAACGAGAGAGAGAGAGACAGAAAGACAAAGAAAGAAAGAGAAATAGAAAGAAAGAGAGAGAGAGAAAAGAGAGAGAGAGAGAGAGAAGAAAGAAAGAAAGAAAGAAAGAAAGAAAGAAAGAAAGAAAGAGAGAAAGAAGAACAAGAGAGAAATAGAAAGAAAGAAAGAAAGAAAGAAAGAAAGAAAGAAAGAAAGAAAGAACGAGAGAGAGAAAGAAAGAACGAGAGAGAACGAGAGGGAGAAATAGGAAGAAAGAAAGAAAGAAAGAACGAGAGAGAACGAGAGGGAGAAATAGAGAGAGAGAAAGAAAGAAAGAAAGAAAGAAAGAAAGAAAGAAAGAAAGAAAGAAAGAAAGAAAGAA
Source organism: Heteronotia binoei (assembly GCF_032191835.1). Taxonomy (NCBI): domain Eukaryota; kingdom Metazoa; phylum Chordata; class Lepidosauria; order Squamata; family Gekkonidae; genus Heteronotia; species Heteronotia binoei. The sequence goes on from NW_026800173.1 coordinate 6,312, forward strand.
AGAAAGAAAGAACGAGAGAGAACGAGAGGGAGAAATAGAGAGAAAGAAAGAAAGAAAGAAAGAAAGAAAGAAAGAACAAGAGAGAAATAGAAAGAAAGAAAGAAAGAAAGAAAGAAAGAAAGAAAGAAAGAAAGAAAGAAAGAACGAGAGAGAGAAAGAAAGAACGAGAGAGAACGAGAGGGAGAAATAGGAAGAAAGAAAGAAAGAAAGAACGAGAGAGAACGAGAGGGAGAAATAGAGAGAGAGAAAGAAAGAAAGAAAGAAAGAAAGAAAGAAAGAAAGAAAGAAAGAAAGAAAGAACGAGAGAGAACGAGAGGGAGAAATAGAGAGAGAGAAAGAAAGAAAGAAAGAAAGAAAGAAAGAAAGAAAGAAAGAAAGAAAGAAAGAAAGAAAGCTGTAGACACTTTAGATTCAGTTCCTTGGTGTGGGTCTCCTGAGGGTATCCATGTCCCAGTTACCCCCATGAACCCCCCCTCCCCCACTCCCTCAGCCTTTCCCTAAGCTCCTCCGCCCCCCCCCCCAAATCTCCCCCCCGCCCCTCTCCTTGATCAGCCCCCTCCATCTCCTCTCCCCCTCCCTTCGCCCTTCTAATAATTGCTTCTGGAAGCCCCCTCAACTTCCTCCAACCTCCCAAAGTGCCGCATTCGGATCCTGCGCGCCAGTCCGCCGGAGGTACCACGTGGCTCTGCGCAAAGCGGAGAAGCGGCTCTCCCTGGGACAGGAGTGTGTGGCAAGGAAGAAATGGGGGGGGGGGCTCTCTTTCAGCCCCTGCTACACCCCCTCCCCTCCCCTCCCTCTGCTTTGGGTCTTGCATTGCAGCCCCCAACCCACATCCCACCCCCCCCCCCCGCCTCCAAAACCTTCCGGAGCTCACCTGACCCCTTCCAGCCCTTCCAGCAGAAGTCCGCCTGGGATTCGAAAGGGCTCCAAGGCAAGGGGCGGAAGAGGAAATGACCCCCCCCCCTGAAGCCCCCACCTTCGGCCTCTCTAGGACTGCGGGTCTCGCTCACCCATTAACCCTTGGAGGTGGGGCTCCTTTTGAAAAAGGAAAGGGGGTGGTAGGGAGCCCCCCCCCCCCCACCCAGAGCCCCAGATACTGATTGCACCCAGTCCCTCCCCCCCCCCCCCCCGAAAACTGGAACTCCTCCCCATAACAGAGTGCTGGATAGGGTTGCCAAGTCCAATTCAAGAAATATATGGGGACTTTGGGGTGGAGCTAGGGTTGCCAATCCCCAGGTGGGGACAGGGGATCTCCCGGTTTGGAGGCCCTCTTCCCGCTTCAGGGTCGTCAGAAAGCGGGGGGAAGGGAGGGAAATGTCTGCTGGGAACTCTTTTATTCCCTAAAGCAATTTATTCCCATAGAAAATAATAGAGAATTGATCCACAGGTATCTGGGGCTCTGGGGGGGGGGGCTGCTTTTTGAGGTAGAGGCACTAAATTTTCAGTGTAGCATCCAGTGCCTCTCCTCAAAGTGTCCCCCAAGTTTCAAAAAGATTGGACCAGAGGGTCCAATTCTATGATCCCCCAAAGAAGGTGCCCCTATTCTTCATTATTTCCTATGGAAGGAAGGCATTGAAAAGGTGTGCCGTCCCTTTATATGTGATGGCCAGAACTCCCTTTGGAGTTCAATTATGCTTGTCACAGCCTTGATCTTGGCTCCACGCCTAATGTCTCCAGGCTCCACCCCCAAAGTCTCCTGGCTCCACCCCAAAAGTCCCCAGATATTTCTTAAATTGGACTTGGGGGTGGGGCCAGGAGACATTGGGGGTGAAGTCAGAAGTAAGGTTGTGACAAGCATCACTGAACTCCAAAGGGAATCCTGGCCATCACATTTAAAGGGACCGCACACCTTTTAAATGCCTTCCCTCCGTTGGAAATAATGAAGGATAGGGGCACCTTCATTTGGGGGCTCATAGAATTGGACCCCCTGTTCTCATCTTTTTAAAACTTGGCGGGTGTTTTGAAGAGGGGTATCGGATGCTATGCTGCAAATTTGGTGCCTCTACCTCAAAAAACAGCCCCCAGAGAGCTGTCGATCAATTCTCCATTAAACCCTTTGGGAATCAGTTTCCATAGGGAATAACGGAGTGTGCAGCAGACATTTCCCTCCCCCCCCCCTGCTTTCTGATGTCCCTGAAGCGGGGAAAGGGCCTCCAAACTGGGGGATCCCCTGCCCCCACCTGGGGATTGGCAACCCTACTTGGAGATGACAGGGCCCTTTTCGCAAAAGGAAAAAGGGAAAGGGGTGGTAGGTAGGCACTCCAGTCTAAGGTGGCACTGCTTGCACCCAGCCCCTCCCCCCCCCGAAAATTGGGACCCCCTCAAAAAAATAAAAAAGGTGCTTGCAGACCACACTGGTGACTGGGGTTCCAAGTCCAATTCAAGAAATATCTGGGGACTTTTGGGGTGGAGCTAGGAGACTTGGGGGTGGGGCCAGGAGACATTGGGGGTGGAGCCAGAAGCAAGGCTGTGACAAGCATAATTGAACTCCAAAGGGAATCCCGGCCATCACATTTAAAGGGACCACACACCTTTTAAATGCCTTCCCTCCATTGGAAATAATGGTTTGGGGGGGCCCAATGGGGGCTTGTAGAATTGGCCCCCTGGTCCAATCCTTTTGAAACTCGGGAGGGTGTTTTGAAGAGATGCATCAGATGCTATGCTGCAAATTTGGTGCCTCTGCCTCAAAAGCAGCCCCCCAGATACCTGCAGGTCCAGATGTGGTGGCAGCCCTCTCCCATTAGGTGTTATACGCCATCCAAAACAGTTCAGTCTTGCAGGCCCTGCAGAAATGTGATAAATCCCACACGGCCCTGATGGCTTCTGGGAGGGTTTTCCAAAGCATTGGGGCCACCACCGAGAAGGCTCTTGCTCTGGTGTCGAGCCTAGCCTCCTTTAGCCCAGGGACAGCCAAAAGATTTTGAGAGCTTGATCGCAGTGCTCTCGGGGGGAACATGTGGGGCAAGGCGGTTCCACAGATTAGGCCACACACCTCTGATGTAGCCAATCCTCCAAGAGCTGTCAGGGCTCTTAGCACAGGGCCTACTGCAAGCTCTTGGAAGACTAGCTACATCAGGGTTGTGTGGCCTAATATGCAAAGGAGTTCCTGCTACAAAAAAAAGAGGCATTTTTATATGTGCATATGCGTGTACCTGGAAGTCATGGAGACCTCTGGTGGGGGCCAGGAGAATATTGAGGGAGGCAGCTAAATAAAGCCCGCCCCCACCTCCCTGTATTCCAGGGAGGTCTCCCATCAAGAACTTGCTAGACCTGACCATACTTAGCTTCTGAGATCTGAAGAGATCTTATAGATTTATAGAATTAGAAGGTGAGCATGTGAACAAGCCTCATAGTGTAGATGTTAGGCTTAGTGATTGTACTATCTGGCAGCAAAGCTTCAAGACTGGAGAAACGTCTGGAGCAGAGGTCCATCAGTGGCTATTAGCCAGAAGGTATGGATGGAACACTCCATCTCGGACAAGTGATACTGTGTTCTTGGTGCTTGAGGGGCAGGACAACAGTGGGAAGTAAAATTGGTGAGTTGGAATGTTTACCGTTGGGAGGAAACATAGACATTGTGGGAATTTCAGAAACTTGGTGGAATGAGGAGAATCAGTGGGACACGGTGATTCCTGGATAGAAGTTATATCAGAAGGATAGGGAGGGAAGGGTTGGAGGTGGGGTGGCTCTGTATGTCAGAGGGGATATACAGTCCAGTAAAACTGAGGTCAGAGAATTAGATTCCTTTCTAGAAATGCTTTGGGTAGAAATAGAGGGCCCAAAAGGAAATTTAACTATGGGAGTTTGTTATCGCCCACCAAATCAAAAAAATAGAAAACGATTATAACATGATGGGTTAAAGATAACGGCTAAATGTAAAAACTGTGTCGTAATAGGTGATTTTAACTACCCGCAGATTGATTGGGTCAATATGTGTTCTGGTCGAGAGAAAGAGATTGAGTTTCTTGATGCTCTCAATGACTGTGCTATGGAGCAGATGGTCTCAGAACCTACCAGGGGTGGGGCGATCCTGGATTTGGTCCTAAGTAATGCCCAAGACTTGGTGAGAGATGTAAAAGTGATCGCACCACTTGGGAGCAGTGACCATAACGTTATTGATTACATAATTTGTATAAATAGAGTTGCCCCAAAAGACTGGCACAACCACGTTTATCTTTAAAAGGCGTAAATTCTCTGAGATGAGGAGGCATGTGAACAGGAAACTGAAAGGAAAGGTAAATACAGTCAAAACCCTTAGGGAAGCTTGGAGGCTATTTAAAACTATAATCCTAGAAGCTCAGATAAAATATATATCACAAGTTAGGAAAGGCACAAACAGCTATAAGAAAAGGCCTGCATGGTTAACAAACAAAGTAATGGAATCTGTAAAAGGCAAGGACTCCTTTAAGTGGTGGAAAACCAGTCCAAGTGAGATTAATAAAAGGGAACACAGGCTGTGGCAAATCAAATGCAAGACTGTGATCAGGCAGGCAAAAAGGGACTATGAGGCGCATATTGCAAAAAACAAGACCAACAATAAAAATTTCTTCAAATATATTAGAAGTAGGAAACCAGCCAGGGAGGCAGTGGGGCCCTTGGATGACCAAGGGGTAAAAGGATTACTGAAGGAGGATAGGGAAATGGCTGAGAAGCTGAATGCATTTTTTGCCTCCATCTTCACTGTGGAAGATGAGAAGTGTTTACCCGCTCCAGAACCACTAATTTTGGAAGGGGTGTTGAAAGACCTGAGTCAGACTGAGGTGACAAAAGAGGAGATCCTACAATTGATAGATGAATTAAAAACTAATAAGTCACCGGGTCCAGATGGCATACATCCAAGAGTACTGAAAGAACTCAAAGTTGAACTTGTGGATCTTCTGACAAAAATATATAATCTTTCATTGAAATCTGCCTCCGTTCCTGAGGACTGGAAGGTAGTAAATGTCACCCCTATCTTTAAAAAGGGTTCCAGAGGAGATCCGGGAAATAACAGACCAGTCAGTTTTTTTGGCCACTGCATGAGTGTTGGACTGCATGGGCCTTTGTCCTTATCCAATGTGGCTTCTCTTATGTTTTTAGATCTTGTGTCAATAGTACCAACTGTAAACTTCTTACGAGATAAATGATTTTATTGAAAAGAAAGCATCCTGTTCATACTAGGCTAGAAACTGATGAACAGGTGAAAGTTAACCACAAAAATACAGGGAAAAAAGCACACAATAAAAACAAGGTCTCCAAACCTTTTTTAAAAAATCTTACCTAGATGCCTAAAAGTCACAATTTGCTAAGATTTTGGCAAGCCCATTTCTGAGCTGATAGGCAGAAGGAAGCCCAGCATATGTGATACACTCACCCAGTATAAGGTCTTTTCTGACTGGAAGTCACCAGTAGAAAGCCTCATTAGAACCTGCTGCAACACTTTCGATAGAAGAGAAGGAGGAAGAGAAAGACAACTTTTGAACCTGAACATGCGACTATCCTCAAAATAAAACAATTTAATCCTAAAGTGATTGCGCAAAGGAGTGAATCCACGACATGGACTAGAATGAATCCTGAGGACGGCCTTTAGATTCTCAGAGAGCAATTTGCAATTCCAGAGCAATAAACCTCCCATTTCTAGAGTTATACCAATGAACTCATAAGGCTGAGAGACGGTTACAAACTTTTTGTACTTTTTCTGACCAGGAACTTTGCAGAGATCATGAAATGACAAAAGGCACAAGCCTTCATAAATATAATGAAAATCATGAATATGTGACATATTTCCTCTACCCTATGTCCATTCTTCCGTGGAAAAGAAGGTGCGTCTACTGACAGAACTTTTTTCCAACACTGCAGGCATCTCGATGGTTTCTCTTCTACAGGAATTCTTTGATGCAAATTAAGAGTGTAGCTCTGTCGGAAGCTTTTCCCACACTCCAGGCATTTATATGGTTTCTCCCGTAGGTGAGTTCTTTCCTGGGAAGACAGAATGGAACTCTTTCTGGAGCTTTTCCCACCTAGGCCAGGGGCGTCAAACGCATTTGTTACGAGGGTTGGATCTGACATAAATGAGACCTTGTTGGGCCAGGCCATGTCAGGTCGGGCCATGTGTGTTCCTATTTAAGATTAGCTAGCAGAGATATAGTTGATAAAGGACACAAACACAATTAAAGATTAAAATCAAACATGTTTAAAACATTAGCACTCTTTGGTCTTAAAGGTGCTTTCTTTGTATTTCCGCCATGGGATCCAGTGAACTGGGCCAAGGAAGCTCTGGCTCTTTCCTTCTTTCCCCAGGGGACTGGGGGAGGAGGAACCTCAGCCAATAGAAGGAAAAGAGGCTTGACTCAGTAGCTCTTGCTCTGTGATTGAGAGTCTGGAAAAACAAGCTCTGACTCCCCCCCTCCCTCCCCAAGAAAGGAGCCTCAGCCAATGGAGAAACTAAACATTTTGCTCCACAGCTCCTGTGCAATTGAGCAAGCCTGGCAGACCAAACTGTTATGCAGAAGAAAGCAAGATATAGGGAGAAGGAAGCAGATGACAGCCAGTTGCTCGGGGGCCTGATAGGAGCCCTCCAGGGGCCTAATTTGGCCGCCCAGACAGCATGTTTGACACCCCTGTTCTAGGCATTCATGTTTTTTCCTCCGTGTGAGTTCTTTGATGTGAAGTCAGATTGAAACTCTTTGTGAAGCTTTTTCCCCATCCCTGGCATTTAAATGATTTCTCCCATGTGAATTCATTGATGGGAAGTAAGATCGGCACCCAACCTGAACCTTTTTCCATGTTCCAGGCATTTATATGTTTCCCCCCACCCCCGTGTGAGCTCTTTAGTGAAAAGACAGATTGGAACCCCTTGTAAAGCTTTTTCCACACTCCAGGCATTTGTATGGTTTCTCCCGTGTGAGTTTTATGATGGGAAGTATGATGGGAACTCCTCCTGAAGCTTTTCCCACACTCCAGGCACCTGTATGGTTTCTCCCCTGTGTGAATTCTTTGATGGGAAGTAAGATCAGAACCAAACCTGAAGCTTTTTCCACACTCCAGGCATTTATATGGTTTCTCCCCTGTGTGAGTTTTTTGATGGCAACTAAGATGGGAACTCTTCCTGAAGCTTTTCCCACACTCCAGGCATATGTATGGTTTCTCCCCTGTGTGAATTTTTTGATGGGAAGTAAGACTGGAATTCTGAGTGAAACTTTTCCCACATTCCAGGCATTTATATGGTTTCTCCCCTGTGTGAGTTCTTTGATGGGAAGTAAGATCAGCACTCAACCTGAAGCTTTTCCTACACTCCAGGCATTTGTATGGTTTCTCCCGTGTGAGTTCTTTGATGGCAACTAAGATGGGAACTCTTCCTGAAGCTTTTCCCACACTCCAGGCATATGTATGGTTTCTCCCCTGTGTGAGTTTTTCGATGGGAACTAAGATGGGAACTCTTCTTGAAGCTTTTCCCACACTCCAGGCACCTGTATGGTTTCTCCCCTGTGTGAATTCTTTGATGGGAAGTAAGATCAGAACCAAACCTGAAGCTTTTTCCACACTCCAGGCATTTATATGGTTTCTCCCCTGTGTGAGTTCTTTGATGGCAACTAAGATGGGAACTCTTCCTGAAGCTTTTCCCACACTCCAGGCATATGTATGGTTTCTCCCCTGTGTGAGTTTTTTGATGGCAACTAAGATGGGAACTCTTCCTGAAGCTTTTTCCACACTCCAGGCATATGTATGGTTTCTCCCCTGTGTGAATTTTTTGATGGGAAGTAAGACTGGAATTCTGAGTGAAACTTTTCCCACATTCCAGGCATTTATATGGTTTCTCCCCTGTGTGAGTTCTTTGATGGGAAGTAAGATCAGCACTCAACCTGAAGCTTTTCCTACACTCCAGGCATTTGTATGGTTTCTCCCCTATGTGAGTTCTTTGATGGCAACTAAGATGGGAACTCTTCCTGAAGCTTTTCCCACACTCCAGGCATATGTATGGTTTCTCCCCTGTGTGAATTTTTTATGGGAAGTAAGACTGGAATTCTGAGTGAAACTTTTCCCACATTCCAGGCATTTATATGGTTTCTCCCCTGTGTGAGTTCTTTGATGGGAAGTAAGATCAGCACTCAACCTGAAGCTTTTCCTACACTCCAGGCATTTGTATGGTTTCTCCCCTGTGTGAGTTTTTTGATGGGAAGTAAGATGGGAACTCCGAGTGAAGCTTTTCCCACACTCCAGGCATTTATATGGTTTCTCCCCTGTGTGAGTTCTTTGACGGGAAGTAAGATGGGAACTCCGAGTGAAGCTTTTCCCACACTCCAGGCATTTATATGGTTTCTCCCCTGTGTGAGTTCTTTGATGAGAAGTAAGATGGGAACTCCGAGTGAAGCTTTTCCCACACTCCAGGCATTTATATGGTTTCTCCCCTGTGTGAGTTCTTTGATGGGAAGTAAGACTAGAACTCTGAGTGAAGTTTTTTCCACATTCCAGGCATTTATATGGTTTCTCCTCTGTGTGAATTCTCTGATGGGAAGTAAGACTGAAATGCAACCTGAATCTTTTCCCACACTCCAGGCATGTGTATGGTTTCTCCGCTGTGTGAGTTTTTCGATGGGAAGTAAGATGGGAACTCTGACTGAATCTTTCTCCACACTCCAGGCATTTGTATGGTTTCTCCTCTGTGTGAATTCTTTGATGGGAAGTGAGGTTTCCACTGTGACTGAAGCTTTTCCCAAACTCCTGGCATTTATATATTTTCTTTTTGTTAAACATCTTTGGTTGAGTGTTAATAACAGATATTTCAGTGTAATTTCCCCTGTTTGCACCATACTCATTCCTGGTATCTCCTTGAGATTTGTTTTGCTGTACAAAGTCATCCCTCTGTGTAGGACTGGAATTATCTCTCTCTTTTGGCGGGTGTTTTCCCTCCTCCTTCCTGGGTGCGTCCAAATCCTCAAACTTTTTCGCATGTGATTGTATATCCTCTTTTCCCACCCATTGGTGTTCTTCTGCTCTATTCACTGACTGCCACATGTCTCCTGCTGAAAGAAAGGGATACCTGGTGTGAGGATATGACACTTTCCACAAGTACCTACTGCAGTAGCACCTAAGGCAGGAATGTCAATGATGCTGCCCACGAGCTGCCTCCATCCCCTGCAGGGCTTTTATCCTTCCCACACGCAACAGGCTGTTCTCACTTCTTTCCCCAGGGCTGCCTTTTCCCAACTCTCTCTCCTGCTTTGCATGAACGAGATATGACTCTAAGCCCCTGTTCCCTCCATTGGCCGACTGCGGATTATCTTTTTGGGAGAGGGAGAGAAAGAGCTGGAGAGACCCCGCTGGCAGAAGAGAGAGCGAATCTGATTCGCATGGTGAGTCCCCTTGATCACCAGTAAAGTTTTATTTTAGGTTGAGGTTTTCTTGTGAATGCACCCTTTTTCAGAGGGAAGTAGGGAGAGAGGATAGACGCTTCTGACAAGCAATTTATTTAATGATAAAAGTTAAGTTTCCAATAGCACCTCTATGACAAACAAATCTTATTGTAGCATAGGCTTTTGAGAAACACAGCTCTCGTCAGAGGCATGGATCTGATGAAGAGAGCTGTTTTTCTTAAAAGCTTTATGCTACAATAAAATTTCTATGCCTTAAAGATGCTACTGGATTCCTTACCATTTCGTAGCAACAGGCTAAACAGACTTAAGAAGAAGAAGAACTGCAGATTTATACCCCACCCTTCTCCCTGAATCAGAGACTCAGAGCGGCTCACAATCTCCTACGTCTTCTCCCCCCACAACAGACACCCTGTGAGGTGGGTGGGGCTGAGAGAGCTGTCACAGCAGCTTCCCTTTCAAGGACAACTCCTACGAAAGCTACGGCTGACACAAGGCCATTCCAGCAGGTGCGAGTGGAGGAGTTGGGAAACAAACCAGTCCGCACACTTAACCACTACACCGAACTGGCTCTCACCTTTAACACGACAAAGTCCTCTGGAACTACGGTTTAATGACTGGAATTTTATGGCTAAGTATTTAAAGTACATTTATGGTTCCATATATCCCAGTCCAACATGTCCCCATTTCTTTCCTCCTTCTTAGCTTTTTAAAACTGTTTCGGTGTTGTCATTACTAGCACTGAGTGCCCTTTGGCCCTGTCCGAAATCAACATGTTATTTCACTCTCCGGTAGTATAAACATGTGAAACAGTGTCAATTCAGTCCTTCATTATCAGTTGCAATTCGGCACTCTCTCTTTCTTAGCCTCCCTTTGCAATCGCTTTATAACAGAAATTATACTCTTAGGTCCTGGAAGGTTATATGCTCCCCCTCAGTGCTTGGTGAAGGTTTGTGGTTTCTAATGTCAGACTTAGGTCCATTCATTCCTTTTATCTTACAGGACTGGATCCTGTTGGTCTCAGTTCGTGAGACCTAAATTCCCTGCCTCATTACTAATGCTGGTATCGCCACGCCAGTTTCGTGTAGTGGTTAAGTGTGTGGACTCTTATCTGGGAGAAGCGGGTTTGATTCCCAAATCCTCCACTTGCAGCTGCTGGAATGGCCTTGGGTTAGCCACGGATCTCATAAGAACATAAGAGAAGCCCTGTTGGATCAGGCCAGTGGCCCCTCCAGTCCAACACTCTGTGTCACATAAGAACATAAGAGAAGCCCTGTTGGATCAGGCCAGTGGCCCATCCAGTCCAACACTCTGTGTCACATAAGAACATAAGAGAAGCCCTGTTGGATCAGGCCAGTGGCCCCTCCAGTCCAACACTCTGTGTCACATAAGAACATAAGAGAAGCCATGTTGGAGCAGGCCAATGGCCCATCCAGTCCAACACTCTGTGTCACATAAGAACATAAGAGAAGCCCTGTTGGATCAGGCCAGTGGCCCCTCCAGTCCAACACTCTGTGTCACATAAGAACATAAGAGAAGCCCTGTTGGATCAGGCCAGTGGCCCATCCAGTCCAACACTCTGTGTCACATAAGAACATAAGAGAAGCCCTGTTGGATCAGGCCAGTGGCCCCTCCAGTCCAACACTCTGTGTCACATAAGAACATAAGAGAAGCCATGTTGGAGCAGGCCAATGGCCCATCCAGTCCAACACTCTGTGTCACATAAGAACATAAGAGAAGCCATGTTGGATCAGGCCAATGGCCCATCCAGTCCAATACTCTGTGTCACATAAGAACGTACGAGAAGCCATGTTGGATCAGGCCAATGGCCCATCCAGTCCAACACTCTGTGTCACATAAGAACATAAGAGAAGCCATGTTGGATCAGGCCAATGGCCCCTCCAGTCCAACACTGTGTCACATAAGTATGTAAGAGAAGCCCTGTTGGATCAGGCCAGTGGCCCCTCCAGTCCAACACTCTGTGTCACATAAGAACATAAGAGAAGCCATGTTGTATCAGGCCAATGGCCCATCCAGTCCAACACTCTGTGTCACATAAGAACATAAGAGAAGCCATGTTGGATCAGGCCAATGGCCCATCCAGTCCAATACTCTGTGTCACATAAGAACATAAGAGAAGCCCTGTTGGATCAGGCCAGTGGCCCCTCCAGTCCAACACTCTGTGTCACATAAGAACATAAGAGAAGCCATGTTGTATCAGGCCAATGGCCCATCCAGTCCAACACTCTGTGTCACATAAGAACATAAGAGAAGCCATGTTGGATCAGGCCAGTGGCCCCTCCAGTCCCACACTCTGTGTCACATAAGAACATAAGAGAAGCCCTGTTGGATCAGGCCAGTGGCCCCTCCAGTCCAACACTCTGTGTCACATAAGAACATAAGAGAAGCCATGTTGGAGCAGGCCAATGGCCCATCCAGTCCAACACTCTGTGTCACATAAGAACATAAGAGAAGCCATGTTGGATCAGGCCAATGGCCCATCCAGTCCAACACTCTGTGTCACATAAGAACATAAGAGAAGCCATGTTGGATCAGGCCAATGGCCCCTCCAGTCCAACACTCCGTGTCACATAAGAGAAGCCATGTTGGATCAGGCCAATGGCCCATCCAGTCCAATACTCTGTGTCACATAAGAACATAAGAGAAGCCCTGTTGGATCAGGCCAATGACCCCTCCAGTCCAACACTCTGTGTCACATAAGAGAAGCCATGTTGGATCAGGCCAATGGCCCATCCAGTCCAATACTCTGTGTCACATAAGAACATAAGAGAAGCCATGTTGTATCAGGCCAGTGGCCCATCCAGTCCAACACTCTGTGTCACATAAGAGAAGCCATGTTGGATCAGGCCAATGGCCCATCCAGTCCAATACTCTGTGTCACATAAGAACATAAGAGAAGCCCTGTTGGATCAGGCCAGTGGCCCCTCCAGTCCAACACTCTGTGTCACATAAGAACATAAGAGAAGCCATGTTGGAGCAGGCCAATGGCCCATCCAGTCCAACACTCTGTGTCACATAAGAACATAAGAGAAGCAATGTTGGATCAGGCCAATGGCCCATCCAGTCCAATACTCTGTGTCACATAGGAACGTACGAGAAGCCATGTTGGATCAGGCCAATGGCCCATCCAGTCCAACACTCTGTGTCACATAAGAACATAAGAGAAGCCATTTTGGATCAGGCCAATGGCCCCTCCAGTCCAACACTCTGCGTCACATAAGAGAAGCCATGTTGGATCAGGCCAATGGCCCCTCCAGTCCAACACTGTGTCACATAAGAATGTAAGAGAAGCCCTGTTGGATCAGGCCAGTGGCCCCTCCAGTCCAACACTCTGTGTCACATAAGAACATAAGAGAAGCCATGTTGTATCAGGCCAGTGGCCCATCCAGTCCAACACTCTGTATCACATAAGAGAAGCCATGTTGTATCAGGCCAATGGCCCATCCAGTCCAACACTCTGTGTCACATAACAACATAAGAGAAGCCATGTTGGATCAGGCCAATGGCCCCTCCAGTCCAACACTCTGTTTCACATAAGAACGTAAGAGAAGCCATGTTGGATCAGGCCAATGGCTCATCCAGTTCAACACTCTGTATCACACAGTGGCTAATATGTGTGTGTGTGTATACACACACACAGGAGTTGTCCTTGAAAGGGCAGCTGCTGTGAGAGCTCTCTCTGCCCCACCCACCTCACATGGTGTCTGTTGTGAGGGAGGAAAATAAAGGAGATCTTAAGCCGCTCTGAGTCTCTGATTTCAGAGAGAACGGCAGGGTATAAATCTGCAATTCTTCTTCTTCTTCTACTACCCCTCTGCGTATCACACCTAATCCAATTCAAGCCTGCGACTGGAATTCACCTGCTTTTGCCATTCGGCAGCAGAAATAATCTTTCTAAAGTTTATACCTCCAGTACCTCGTATTACATTTCGTAGCGCACCTGGCCTGCCTGACAAAGTAACATTGAGGTCAGATGTGGCCTTCGTAACCAACCAATTCACCACCTCTGACCTAAAGACAAACCAGGTTTTCTGGGTATAAGCTTTCAGAGTCAAGGCTGCCTTCATCATGGGATAGCCAGTTTGGTGTAGTGGTTAAGTGTGCGGACTCTTATCTGGGAGAACCGGTGCGGACTCTTATCTGGGAGAATCTGGGAGTGATTCCCCACTCCTCCACTTGCACCTGCTAGCATGGCTTTGGGTCAGCCATAGCTCTGGCAGAGGTTGCCCTTGAAAGGGCAGCTGCTGTGAGAGCCCTCTCCAGCCCCACCCACCTCACAGAGTGTCTGTTGTGGGGGAGGAAGGTAAAGGAGATTGTGAGCCGCTCTGGGACTCTTTGGAGTGGAGGGTGCGATATAAATCCTGTATCTTCATCTACCTCACAGGGTGTCTGTTGTGGGGGAGGAAGGTAAAGGAGATTGCGAGCCGCTCTAAGACTCTTCGGAGTGGAGGGTGGGATATAAATCCAATATCTTCATCTACCTCACAGGGTGTCTGTTGTGGGGGAGGAAGGTAAAGGAGATTGTGAGCTGCTCTGAGACTCTTTGGAGTGGAGGGTGGGATATAAATCCTGTATCTTCATCTACCTCACAGGGTGTCTGTTGTGGGGAAGGAAGGTAAAGGAGATTTTGAGCCGCTCTGAGACTCTTTGGAGTGGAGGGCGGGATATCAATCCAATATCTTCATCTACCTCACAGGGTGTCTGTTGTGGGGGAGGAAGGTAAAGGAGATGGTGAGCCGCTCTGAGACTCTTCGGAGTGGAGGGCGGGATATCAATCCAATATCTTCATCTACCTCACAGGGTGTCTGTTGTGGGGGGGAAGGTAAAGGAGATTGTGAGCCGCTCTGAGACTCTTCGGAGTGGAGGGTGGGATATAAATCCAATATCTTCATCTACCTCACAGGGTGTCTGTTGTGGGGAAGGAAGGTAAAGGAGATTGTGAGCCGCTCTGAGACTCTTCGGAGTGGAGGGCGGGATATAAATCCAGTATCTTCATCTACCTCACAGGCTGTCTGTTGTGGGGGAGGAAGGTAAAGGAGATGGTGAGCCGCTCTGAGACTCTTCGGAGTGGAGGGCGGGATATAAATCCAATATCTTTATCTACCTCACAGGGTGTCTGTTGTGGGGGAGGAAGGTAAAGGAGATTGTGAGCTGCTCTGAGTCTCTTAGGAGTGGAGGGCGGGATATAAATCCAATATCATCTTCTTCTTCATCTCTGATTTAGAACGGAGATCTCTCAGTCTTTCTATCCCAGCAAGAGGGCGGGAGGGGTATTGCAGAAAAGGCACTCATGGTGCAGAGGTACTAGGGGCATGGTTATCAGCTAGTTTAGAAGAAGATGATGATAGAAGAAGAAGATCAGAAGACGATGGTTTATGAGATTAGAAGAAGATGATGATTTATATCCCACCCTACACTCTGAACCTTAGAGTCTCCGAGCAGCTCACAATCCCCTTTACCTTCCCTCCCCCCCCCCCAAAAAAGAGACACCCTGTGAGGTAAGTGGGGCTTAAGAGAGCTCTGACAGAAGCTGCCCTTTCGAAGACAGCTCTGCCAGAGCTCTGGCTGACCCAAGGCTATTCCAGCAGCTGCAAGTGGAGGAGTGGGGAATCAAACCCGGTTCTCCCAGATAAGAGTCCACGCACTTAAACAGCGCACCACTGAAGTAGAACAAAGGAGAAACGCTTAGGGGCAGAAAAATATAGCATCTCTGAGATAAGACTGCCACGTCCCTTTTCTAGCCCGGGAGGGGTGCGTTGTTCTGAATTTCTGAATGAATGCCAAGTTCAGCAAGAGCGCATTTTAATTTCTCCTTGAGGCTTCTCTGTTTGGGGACTGCCACTCGAAGGCCCATTTCTCCTTCTGCTTTGGGATTGACCAGTTTGTCTGCCAACAGAGTGGAAGGCCATTGCCGCTGTTTGCAGGCGCAGACAATCTTCAAAAAAGGTAGTCCCCTCCCTGCGCGAGCACCGGTCGTTTCCGACTCTGAGCTGACGTTGCATCATGACATTTTCATGGCAAACTTTTCACGGGGTGGTTTGCCATTGCCTTCCCCAGTCATCTACACTTTCCCCCCCGAAAGCTGGGGACTCATTTGACCGACCTCGGAAGGATGGAAGGCTGAGTCAACCTGGAGCCGGCTACGTGAACCAGCTTCCGCCGGGATCGAACTCAGGTCGTGAGCAGAGCTTAGGACTGCAGTACTGCAGCTTTGCCACTCTGCGCCACCGGGCTCTTATTAAGCATCTGTACTTAAAGGCAAACCCCATGGCCAGAGATGACACTGCCTTCCAGGCTGGACAATGCTGCGTCGGACTGCAGATAAGCGCCATGAGAATAGGAGGCAGAAGGAACCTGCCACTTGCCCTGGGTTGAAGATCGACAAGCTCTGTTGAGGGAAAAAATCAAACTGTGAGGAGGAACTTGCCGGGCGAGTGGGTGTCAACATGGCAACTGAGGTTCAACGTGGCCAAGTGCTAAGTAATGCACATTGGGACCAAACATACAAGTTGATAGGGTGTGGAGGAGAGTGACCAAGAGAGAGATCTTGGGGTCGTGGTAGATAACTCACTGAAAATGTCAAGACAGTGTGCGATTGCAATAAAAAAAGGCAATGCCATGCTGGGAATTATTAGGAAGGGAACTGAAAACAAATCAGCCAGTATCATAATGCCCCTGTATAAATCGATGGTGCGGCCTCATTTAGAGTACTGTGTGCAATTCTGGTCACCGCTCCTCAAAAAAGATATAGCATTGGGAAAAGTCCAGAAAGGGGCAACTAGAACGATTAAAGGGTTGGAACACTTTCACTATGAAGAAAGGGAAACACTTGAGGCTCTTTAGCTTGGAGAAACGTCAACTGAAGGGGTGACATGATAGAGGTTTACAAGATTATGCCTGGGATAGAGAAGTCCTTTTCTCCCTTTCTCACAATACGAGAACTCGTGGATAATCAATGAAAACTGCTGAGCAGTCAGGTTAGAATGGATAAAAGGAAGTCCTTCTTCACCCAAAGGGTGATTAACACTGCCTTAGGAGGTGGTGGTAGCTACAAGCACAGGCAGCTTCAAGAGGCGACTGGATAAACATATGGAGCAGAGGTCCATCAGTGGCTATTAGCCACAGCGTATTGTTGGAACTCTCTATTTGGGGCAGTGATGTTCTGTATTCTTGGGGGGCAACAGTGGGAGGGCTTCTAGTGTCCTGGCCCCACTGATGGACCTCCTGATGGCGCCTGAGTTTCTGGCCACTGTGTGACCCAGAGTGTTGGACTGGATGGGCAATTGGCCTGATCCAACATGGCTTCTCTTACGTTCTTATGTCTGGGGCAGTGATGCTCTGTATTCTTGGTGCTTGGGGGGGGCAGCAGTGAGAGGGATTCTAGTGTCCTGGCCCCACTGATAGACCTCCTGATGGCGCCTGAGTTTCTGGCCACTGAGTGACCCAGAGTGTTGGACTGGATGGGCAATTGGCCTGATCCAACATGGCTTCTCTTACATTCTTATGTCTGGGGCAGTGATGCTCTGTATTCTTGGTGCTTGGGGGGGCAGCAGTGAGAGGGATTCTAGTGTCCTGGCCCCACTGATGGACCTCCTGATGGAGTCTGGGTTTTTTGGCCACTGTGTGACACAGAATGTTGGACTGGATGGGCCATTGGCCTGATCCAACATGGCTTCTCTTATGTTCTTATGAAGGCCACAGAAATTCACCAGCCATTCCAAGGAAATGAAGGAACACACTGTCCCAAGACAGATTTCTTCAGCCCCTACCTGCCAATTCTGCCTCTTCATCACACCCCACGAGAAACAGCCCTTCCTCTTCTTCCAGCTGGGATATCAGGTCAGGTTTGGCCATCAGAGGTCCTGTTTATAAGGGGGGGGGAAACCACACACATACAAAATTGTGCCTCTTCTACGTGGCCATCAATTCAACAATCCCAAGCCAGATCGACTGCCCCTCCAGAAACACACAGCAGGCAAGATATTGGGCGTGGAGGGGGGTGGGATCGAGTATGGTATGAGGTCAAGACCAGGGCCTTTTTTTGTAGCAGGAACTTCTTGGATATTAGGCCACACCCCTCTGATGTAGCCAATCCTCTAAGAGCTTACAGGGCCTACAGCAAGCTCTTGGAGGATTGGCTACATCAGGGGTGTGTGGCCAGTTTGGTGTAATGGTTAAGTGTGCGGACTCTTATCTGGGAGAACCGGGTTTGATTCCCCACTCCTCCACTTGCACCTGCTAGCATGGCCTTGGGTCAGCCATAGCTCTGGCAGAGGTTGTCCTTGAAAGGGCAGCTGCTGTGAGAGCCCTCTCCAGCCCCACCCACCTCACAGGGTGTCTGCTGTGGGGGAGGAAGGTAAAGGAGATTGTGAGCCGCTCTGAGACTCTTCGGAGTGGAGGGCGGGATAGAAATCCAATATCTTCTTCTTCTTCTTCTAATATGCAATGGAGTTCCTGCTACAAAAAAAAAGCCCTGCTCAAGACTCATCCCACTTTTGTCTCTGTGTAGAAGCATGTATATGTGGCCTTGTACACACGTACACCCAACTCCTGGCCTCTTGGGACCTCAGCCTCTGCACGCGCAGATTGCGGGGAAGGGGGGGGGGGTTGTGTTCAGCATTTTCCCACAGAGTAGCAATACCATTCTTTTAAAAGGGTTGACTTCCCGGAGACAAGACAGACGGGAGAATCTGAAAGGCAGCTGGCGCTCAAAACATTTTTAAAAAATATCCCCTCAGGAAATTCCGAATTCAACCGTTCCTAAAACCTCTGGTGATTAAGATGCCCAGTTATGTCTCGATCGTGGCCAGTCCATGAGAGAATTGTAGGGCTGCGGGCAGTACCCGGAGAACACGAGAGAAGGAAGGCTAGACGAGAGAGAGTAACACAACGGGGCATAGGGGAGGCCAGGGGCTCTGAGAAGGGGGAGAGCTGTGTTGGAGACATGGCCGAAAAGGGGGAGGACAGGAGCCAGGGGATCTGGAGAGGGGCCCTGGGAGACTACCCGGCAGAAGCCGAGAGGAGTGTCAGACCAACAGTCCACGAGAGAATTCTGGGGCTGCGGAGGATTGGCTACATCAGGGGGTGTGTGGCCTAATATGCCAAGGAGCTGCTGCTAGAATTCCACCCCTGGTGACTGAGGCCCTAGACAACCAGAGGCCTGCTGGCATTACACTAGCAGTTCTGGGCCTGGCTGAGATGGAAAGGCCGGATGAGAACTGAAATGACAGCAAAGCAGCCGAGTTCCTTCCACAGCCACATCTCAGCGCAGGAAAGGCCAGGCCAGGCCCCTGCTTAGACGGCCCCATCATCTCCAGACCAGGCCTCCCTCCCTCTCAGGGGGTTCTGGCCCAGAAGTGCCAGGCGGGGGCTCCCTCTCTGCAAGGAGAGCACAGAGCCCTCCCCACATCAGAGGGGGGCAGAGACCACCAATGGGACCAGGGCAGAGAGCCTGACCACGCCCTTCCTCCCTAAAGAACACCTCACGGTTACTCCTCACAGCAAGACGGAGAAAAGGATACTTACTGAGAGAGGCCACGTTCCCAAAATTCTCCAGCATGACTTCCTTGTACAGAGCTCTCTGGGCTGGGCGCAGCAGGCTCCACTCCCCCGGGGTGAAGGTCACGGCCACCTCTTCGAAGGACACCCCCGCCTGCAAGAAGGAGAAGGAAGCATTGCTTTACCTCACTGGAAAGTTGGTCCATGGGGGTGGGGGGAGAGCCGTAAACAGAGAGAGTCAATTCACAGAGGAAGAGCAGCACAAAGAGGTGAGGAGAAGAGCCCCATGGGGACACCTCCCCACGCACCAGCCCCCCATAGGGGCATCTTAGAACCCGAGGGGCTGTCCTCAGCTGTATTGGGCTAGCAGCCTTGTGAGAAAGAGGCCAGAGATGTCCATAGGATAAAGGACCAAATAGGTTTCTGTGGGAAATTCAGAATCGATACAGAGACTTTTGGAGTTGGGCCCAATCATCTAATTCTGTCGCTTCTCTAAAAACCACTTTAAAAAAATTCAAACAAGTTTACTTTGAAATACAGAAATACACACAGATTCATCTACCAAATTATACAGACAAGATCAAACCCGCCCAGTCACCCATAAAACCCCAAACCGTAAAGAAGCCCAGGTTACGAACAGTAATCAAGTAACACAAACTAATGACAAACCAGCATGCATTGCTCATTTGGGCCAAAAATTCCACGTGAAAAATTACCCAGAAAAGGGTTTACTAAAATAGTAGAACTCTGTTTTAAAGACCCCCCTCCCATCCAAATTAGAAGTGATTTCACCTAAAAGAAAGTACTCCTAACATCTCCCTGAGCCATCTTTGTGGGAAGGGCGGGATATAAATCATAAATAAATAAAATAAAATAAAAAAAATCTATTCAACCAAACTTCTATGGAAGGGGAAAAGGGAAAGGTCCCCTGTGCAAGCACCAGTCGTCACCACTCTGGGGTGACGTCGCTTCCACAGCATTTTCACGGCAGACTTTTTACGGGGTGGTTTGCCATTGCCTTCCCCAGTCTTTTGCTCTTTCCCACCAGCAAGCTGGGGACTCATTTGACCGACCTCAGAAGGATGCAAGGATGAGTCAACCTCAAGCCGGCTACCTGAATCCAGCTTTCGCCGGAATCGAACTCAGGTCATGAGCAGAGAGTTCAGACCACAGTACTGCAGCTTTACCACTCTGCGCCACGGGGCCACTAAAATAAAATACTCCCAACGTTTATTCAACCAAATGTCTATGGAAGGGCATGCCTTTAA
>NW_026800174.1:0-2500 GCF_032191835.1 Heteronotia binoei
TCTTTCTCTCTCTCTCTACCTATCTCTTTCTTTCTTTCCTTTCTTTCTTTCATTCTTTCTCTCATCTCGCACTATCTCTCTCACTCTCTATCTGTCTATCTTTCTATCTATCTATCTATCAATCTATTCTATCTATCTATCTATCTATCTATCTATCTATCTATCTATCTATCTATCTATCTATCTACAATCTCTTTCTTTCTCTCTCTCTCTCTACCTATCTCTTTCTTTCTTCTTTCTTTCTTCTTTCTTTCATTCTTTCTCTCTCTCACTATCTCTCTCACTCTCTATCTCTATCTATCTATCTATCTATCTATCTATCTATCTATCTATCTATCTATCTATCTATCTATCTATCTATCTATCTCTTTCTCTCTCTCTCTACCTATCTCTTTCTTTCTTTCTTTCTTTCATTCTTTCTCTCTCCTCGCACTATCTCCTCTCACTCTCTATCTGTCTATCTTTCTATCTACTCTATCTATCTATCTATCTATCTATCTATCTATCTATCTATCTATCTATCAATCTATCTATCTATCTATCTCTTTCTCTCTCTCTTTCTTTCTTTCTTTCTTTCATTCTTTCTCTCTCTCTCACTATCTTTCTCACTCTCTATCTCTCTATCTCTCTATCTTTCTATCTCTCAATCTATCTATCTATCTATCTATCTATCTATCTATCTATCTACTATCTATCTATCTATCTATCTATCTCTTTCTTTCTCTCTCTCTCCTCTCTCTACCTATCTCTTTCTTTCTTTCTTTCATTCTTTCTCTCTCTCTCACTATCTCTCTCATTCTCTCACTCTCTATCTTTCTATCTATCTATCTATCTATCTATCTATCTATCTATCTATCTAACTATCTATCTCTTTCTTTCTCTCTCACTCTCTCTACCTATCTCTTTCTTTCTTTCTTTCTTTCTTTCATTCTTTCTCTCTCACTATCTCTCTCACTCTCTATCTCTCTATCTATCTATCTATCTATCTATCTATCTATCTATCTATCTATCTATCTATCTATCTATCTCTTTCTCTCTCTCTCTACCTATCTCTTTCTCTTCTTTCTTTCATCTTTCTCTCTCTCGCACTATCTCTCTCACTCTCTATCTGTCTATCTTTCTATCTATCTATCTATCTATCTATCTATCTATCTATCTATCTATCTATCTATCTATCTCTTTCTCTCTCTCTTCTTTCTTCTTTCTTTCATTCTTTCTCTCTCTCTCACTATCTTTCTCACTCTCTATTTCTCTATCTCTCTATCTTTCTATCTCTCTATCTATCTATCTATCTATCTATCTATCTATCTATCTATCTATCTATCTATCTATCTATCCCTTTCTCTCTTTCTTTCTTTCTTCTTTCTTTCTTTCATTCTTTCTCTCTCTCTCACTATCTTTCTCACTCTCTATCTCTCTATCTTTCTATCTATCTATCTATCTATCTATCTATCTATCTATCTATCTATCTATCTATCTATCTATCTATCTAACTATCTATCTCTTTCTTCTCTCTCTCTCTCTACCTATCTCTTTCTTTCTTTCTTTCTTTCTTTCTTTCTTTCTTTCTTTCTATCATTCTTTCTCTCTCTCACTATCTCTCTCACTCTCTATCTCTCTATCTATCTATCTATCTATCTATCTATCTATCTATCTATCTATCTATCTATCTATCTATCTATCTATCTATCTATCTCTTCCTCTCTCTCTACCTATCTCTTTCTTTCTTTCTTTCTTCATTCTTTCTCTCTCTCGCACTATCTCTCTCACTCTCTATCTGTCTATCTTTCTATCTATCTATCTATCTATCTATCTATCTATCTATCTATCTATCTATCTCTTTCTCTCTCTCTTCTTTCTTTCTTTCTTTCATTCTTTCTCTCTCTCTCACTATCTTTCTCACTCTCTATCTCTCTATCTCTCTATCTTTCTATCTCTCTATCTATCTATCTATCTATCTATCTATCTATCTATCTATCAATCTATCTATCTATCTATCTCTTTCTTTCTCTCTCTCTCTACCTATCTCTTTCTTCTTTCTTTCTTTCTTTCATTCTTTCTCTCTCTCTCACTATCTCTCTCATTCTCTCACTCTCTATCTTTCTATCTATCTATCTATCTATCTATCTATCTATCTATCTATCTATCTATCTATCTATCCCTCTATCTATCTACTATCTGTCTTCTTCTATCTATCTCTTCTCTCTTTCTCTCTCTCCTCTCTACCTATCTCTTCTTTCTTTCTTCATTCTTCTCACTCTCTCACTATCTCTCTCACTCTCTATAGTCTATCTTACTATCTATCTATCTATCTCTCTTCTTTCTTTCTTCTTTCTTCTTTCTTCTCTCTCTCTCTCTCTACCTACTCTTTCTCTCTTTCATTCTTCTCTCTCTCTCACTATCTCTCTAACTCTCTATCTATCTATCTATCTATCTATCTATCTATCTAATCTCTCTCTCTTCTTTCTTCTCTCTCTCTACCTATCTCTTCTTCTTTCTT
>NW_026800174.1:17500-20000 GCF_032191835.1 Heteronotia binoei
GCCTGTAGTTTCCCGGATCTCCTCTGGAACCTTTTTTAAAGATGGGGGTGACATTTGCTACCTTCCAGTCCTCAGGAATGGAGGCAGATTTCAATGAAAGATTACAGATTTTTGTTAGAAGATCCACAAGTTCAACTTTGAGTTCCTTCAGAACTCTCGGATGTATGCCATCCGGACCCGGTGACTTATTAGTTTTTAATTTGTCTATCAGTTGTAGGACCTCCTCATTTGTCACCTCAATCTGACTCAGGTCTTTCAACACCCCTTCCAAAATTAGTGGTTCTGGGGCGGGCAAAAAGTTCTCGTCTTCTACAGTGAAGACGGAGGCAAAAAATTCATTTAGCTTTTCAGCCATTTCCCTATCCTCCTTCAGTAATCCTTTTACCCCATGGTCATCCAAGGGCCCCACTGCCTCCCTGGCTGGTTTCCTACTTCTAATATATTTGAAGAAAGTTTTATTGTTGATCTTTATGTTTTTTGCAATATGCTCCTCATAGTCCCTTTTTGCCTGCCTGATCACAGTCTTGCATTTGATTTGCCACAGCCTGTGTTCCCTTTTACTAATCTCACTTGGACTGGTTTTCCACCGCTTAAAGGAGTCCTTCTTACCTTTTACAGCTTCCATTACTTTATTTGTTAACCACGCAGGCCTTTTCTTATGCCTGTTTGTGCCTTTCCTAACTTGTGGTATGTATTTTATCTGAGCTTCTAGGATTATAGTTTTAAATAGCGTCCAAGCTTTCTCAAGGGTTTTGACCGTATGTACCTTTCCTTTCAGTTTCTTCCTCACATGCCTCCTCATCTCAGTGTATTTACCCCTTTTAAAGTTAAACGTGGTTGTGGTGGTCTTTTTGGACAACTCCCTATTTATACAAACGGTGAAATCAATAACATTATGGTCACTGCTCCCAAGCGGCGCAATCACTTTTACATCTCTCACCAAGTCTTGGGCATTACTTAGGACCAAATCCAGGATTGCCCCACCCCTGGTAGGTTCTGAGACCATCTGCTCCATAGCACAGTCATTGAGAGCATCAAGAAACTCAATCTCTTTCTCTCGACCAGAACACATATTGACCCAATCAATCTGCGGGTAGTTAAAATCACCTATTACAACACAGTTTTTACGTTTAGCCGCTATCTTTAAGCCTTCCATCATATTATAATCGTCCTCTCTCTTTTGATTTGGTGGGCGATAACAAACTCCCATAGTTAAATTTCCTTTTGGGCCCTCTATTTCAACCCAAAGCATTTCTAAAAGTGAATCTAATTCTCTGATCTCAGCCTTACTGGACCGTATATCCTCTCTGACATACAGAGCCACCCCACCTCCAACCCTTCCCTCCCTATCCTTCCGATATAGCTTATATCCAGGAATCACCGTGTCCCACTGATTCTCCTCATTCCACCAAGTTTCTGAAATTCCCACAATGTCTATGTTTTCTCCCAGCACTAAACATTCCAATTCACCAATTTTACTTTGAACACTTCTAGCATTTGCATACAAACATCTATAATTTCCCAGGCGAGCTAGGCCCGCCACCTTCCTCCTGCCGCCTCGAGACACTGGCAGACAGTCCATATTGTTTGTCACCTTCACAGTGGACAACTCCGGTCCGTTACCCGGTAGAAAAATAGCAGCTAACACTTCATCTCTTTGAGACGAGTCCTCCCGAACCAGAGACATTTCATCTCCTGTCGGCTTTCCCCCAAGATTTAGTTTAAAAACTGCTCTGCCACCTTTTTGATTTTAAGCGCCAGCAGCCTGGTTCCATCCGGAGACAAGTGGAGACCGTCTCTTTTGTACAGCTCCCGCTTGTTCCAGAAAGCATCCCAGTGCCTAACAAACTTAAACCCTTCCTCCTTACACCATCGTCTCATCCACACATTGAGACTTCTAATTTGTGCCTGGCTCTCCTGCCCTGCACGTGGAACAGGTAGCACTTCCGAGAAGGCTACCTTGGAGGTCCTGGCCTTAAGTCTCCCGCCTAGCAGCCTAAATTTTTCCTCCAGGACCTCACGACTGCATTTCCCCACATCGTTGGTGCCAACATGCACCACGACCACAGGCTCCTCCCCAGCACTGTCTATCAGTCTATCTACTACACGCGTAATGTCCGCTACCTTCGCACCAGGCAGGCAAGTCACCATACGGTCAGTACGCGGTTTCGCCACCCGGCTGTCTACTTGCCTAATGATCGAATCACCAACTACCAATACCCCCCCTCTCCCCCTGCTCAGGGATGGTTCCTTGGCGCGAAAGGATTCCCGCTCACCGACCGAAGAAGAGGTCCCTTCTGAGGGCGCATTCCCCTTATCCTCAGCACGGTGCCCTGTTCCCTCTCGACCCTCACGCTCTCTGGCAGCAACGGGGCTGCTACGTTCAGAGCGGGGCTCATCTAATACGCCCCCGAGAGTCTTCCCCAAGTGCCTAACTGACCGTCTCTGCTTCTCCAGGGCAGTCACCTCGGCCTCAAGGGTACGAACTCGTTCCCTGAGG
>NW_026800174.1:30000-35000 GCF_032191835.1 Heteronotia binoei
AACTATCTATCTCTTTCTTTCTTTCTCTCTCTCTCTCTACCTATCTCTTTCTTTCTTTCTTTCTTTCTTTCATTCTTTCTCTCTCTCTCACTATCTCTCTCACTCTCTATCTCTCTCTCTATCTATCTATCTATCTATCTATCTATCTATCTATCTATCTATCTATCTATCTGTCTGTCTGTCTATCTATCTCTTTCTCTCTCTCTCTACCTATCTCTTTCTTTCTTTCTTTCTTTCATTCTTTCTCTCTCTCTCACTCTCTATCTGTCTATCTTTCTATCTATCTATCTATCTCTCTCTCTCTCTCTCTCTCTTTCTTTCTTTCTCTCTCTCTCTACCTATCTCTTTCTTTCTTTCTTTCTTTCATTCTTTCTCTCTCTCTCACTCTCTCTCTCACTCTCTCTCTCACTATCTCTCTATCTATCTATCTATCTATCTATCTATCTATCTATCTATCTATCTATCTATCTATCTCTTTCTCCCTTTCTTTCTTTCTTTCTTTCATTCTTTCTCTCTCTCTCACTATCTTTCTCACTCTCTATCTCTCTATCTTTCTATCTCTCTATCTATCTATCTATCTATCTATCTATCTATCTAACTATCTATCTCTTTCTTTCTCTCTCTCTCTACCTATTTCTTTCTTTCTTTCTTTCTTTCTTTCTTTCTTTCTTTCTTTCTTTCTTTCTTTCTTTCTTTCATTCTTTCTCTCTCTCTCACTATCTCTCTCACTCTCTATCTCTCTATCTTTCTATCTATCTATCTTTCTATCTATCTATCTATCTATCTATCTATCTATCTATCTATCTATCTATCTATCTATCTATCTGTCTGTCTGTCTATCTATCTCTTTCTCTCTTTCTCTCTCTCTCTCTACCTATCTCTTTCTTTCTTTCTTTCTTTCTTTCATTCTTTCTCTCTCTCTCACTATCTCTCTCACTCTCTATCTGTCTATCTTTCTCTCTATCTATCTATCTATCTATCTATCTATCTATCTATCTATCTATCTATCATCTATCTATCTATCTATCTATCTATCTATCTCTTTCTTTCTTTCTTTCTTTCTTTCTCTCTCTCTACCTATCTCTTTCTTTCTTTCATTCTTTCTCTCTCTCTCTCTACCTATCTCTTTCTTTCTTTCTTTCATTCTTTCTCTCTCTCGCACTATCTCTCTCACTCTCTATCTGTCTGTCTATCTATCTATCTATCTATCTATCTATCTATCTATCTATCTATCTACCTATCTCCTTCTTCCTTTCTTACTTTCATTCTTTCGCTCTCTCTCACTATCTCTCTCACTATCTATCTATCTATCTATCTATCTATCTGTCTGTCTATCTATCTATCTATCTATCTATCTATCTATCTATCTATCTATCTATCTATCTATCTCTTTCTTTCTTTCTCTTTCTCTCTACCTATCTCTTTCTTTCTTTCATTCATTCTTTCTCTCTCTCACTATCTCTCTCACTCTCTCACTCTCTATCTATCTATCTATCTATCTATCTATCTATCTATCTATCTATCTATCTATCTATCTATCTATCTCTTTCTCTCTCTCTCTACCTATCTCTTTCTTTCTTTCTTTCATTCTTTCTCTCTCTCGCACTCTCTCTCACTCTCTATCTGTCTGTCTGTCTATCTATCTATCTATCTATCTATCTATCTATCTATCTATCTATCTATCTATCTATCTATCTATCTATCTATCTATCTATCTATCTATCTATCTACCTATCTCCTTTTTTCTTTCTTACTTTCATTCTTTCGCTCTCTCTCACTATCTCTCTCACTATCTATCTATCTATCTGTCTGTCTGTCTGTCTGTCTGTCTGTCTGTCTGTCTGTCTATCTATCTATCTATCTCTTTCTCTCTTTCTCTCTCTCTCTCTACCTATCTCTTTCTTTCTTTCTTTCATTCTTTCTCTCTCTCTCACTATCTCTCTCACTCTCTATCTGTCTATCTTTCTATCTATCTATCTATCTATCTATCTATCTATCTATCTATCTATCTATCTATCTATCTATCTATCTATCTCTTTCTTTCTTTCTTTCTTTCTTTCTTTCTCTCTCTCTACCTATCTCTTTCTTTCTTTCTTTCATTCTTTCTCTCTCTCTCACTATCTCTCTAACTCTCTATCTATCTATCTATCTATCTATCTATCTATCTATCTATCTATCTCTCTCACTCTCTATCTGTCTATCTTTCTATCTATCTATCTATCTATCTATCTATCTATCTATCTATCTATCTATCTATCTATCTATCTATCTATCTATCTATCTATCTATCTATCTCTCTCTTTCTTTCTTTCTCTTTCTCTCTACCTATCTCTTTCTTTCTTTCATTCATTCTTTCTCTCTCTCGCTATCTCTCTCACTCTCTCTCTATCTATCTATCTATCTATCTATCTATCTATCTATCTATCTATCTATCTATTTATCTATCTATCTATCTATCTATCTCTTTCTCTCTCTCTCTACCTATCTCTTTCTTTCTTTCTTTCATTCTTTCTCTCTCTCGCACTCTCTCTCACTCTCTATCTGTCTGTCTGTCTATCTATCTATCTATCTATCTATCTATCTATCTATCTATCTATCTATCTATCTATCTATCTATCTATCTATCTATCTGTCTATCTTTCTATCTATCTATCTATCTATCTATCTATCTATCTATCTATCTATCTATCTATCTATCTATCTATCTAACTATCTCTTTCTTTCTCTCTCTCTCTCTCCCTATCTCTTTCTTTCTTTCTTTCTTTCTTTCTTTCTTTCTTTCTTTCTTTCTTTCTTTCTTTCTTTCTTTCATTCTTTCTCTCTCTCTCACTATCTCTCTCACTCTCTATCTATCTATCTATCTATCTATCTGTCTGTCTATCTATCTCTTTCTCTCTTTCTCTCTCTCTCTCTACCTATCTCTTTCTTTCTTTCTTTCTTTCTTTCTTTCATTCTTTCTCTCTCTCGCACTATCTCTCTCACTCTCTATCTGTCTATCTTTCTTTCTATCTATCTATCTATCTATCTATCTATCTATCTATCTATCTATCTATCTATCTATCTATCTATCTCTTTCTTTCTTTCTTTCTCTCTCTCTACCTATCTCTTTCTTTCTTTCTTTCTTTCATTCTTTCTCTCTCTCACTATCTCTCTAACTCTCTATCTATCTATCTATCTATCTCTCTCTCTCTCTCTCTCTCTCTCTCTCTCTTTCTTTCTTTCTCTCTCTCTCTACCTATCTCTTTCTTTCTTTCTTTCATTCTTTCTCTCTCTCTCACTCTCTCTCTCACTATCTCTCTCACTCTCTATGTATCTATCTATCTATCTCTTTCTCTCTCTCTCTACCTATCTCTTTCTTTCTTTCATTCTTTCTCTCTCTCTCACTATCTTTCTCACTCTCTATCTCTCTATCTTTCTATCTCTCTATCTATCTATCTATCTATCTATCTAACTATCTATCTCTTTCTCTCTCTCTCTCTCTCTACCTATCTCTTTCTTTCTTTCTTTCTTTCTTTCTTTCTTTCTTTCTTTCTTTCTTTCTTTCATTCTTTCATTCTTTCTCTCTCTCTCACTATCTCTCTCACTCTCTCACTCTCTCACTCTCTATCTATCTATCTATCTATCTATCTATCTATCTATCTATCTATCTCTTTCTTTCTTTCTTTCTTTCTCTCTCTCTACCTATCTCTTTCTTTCTTTCATTCTTTCTCTCTCTCTCACTATCTCTCTCACTCTCTATCTATCTATCTATCTATCTATCTATCTATCTATCTATCTATCTATCTATCTATCTATCTATCTCTTTCTTTCTTTCTCTTTCTCTCTACCTATCTCTTTCTTTCTTTCATTCATTCTTTCTCTCTCTCACTATCTCTCTCACTCTCTCACTCTCTATCTATCTATCTATCTATCTATCTATCTATCTATCTATCTATCTATCTATCTATCTCTTTCTCTCTCTCTCTACCTATCTCTTTCTTTCTTTCTTTCATTCTTTCTCTCTCTCGCACTCTCTCTCACTCTCTATCTGTCTGTCTGTCTGTCTATCTATCTATCTATCTATCTATCTATCTATCTATCTATCTATCTATCTATCTATCTATCTATCTATCTATCTATCTATCTATCTACCTATCTCCTTTTTTCTTTCTTACTTTCATTCTTTCGCTCTCTCTCACTATCTCTCTCACTATCTATCTATCTATCTATCTATCTATCTATCTATCTATCTATCTATCTATCTATCTATCTATCTGTCTGTCTGTCTGTCTGTCTGTCTGTCTGTCTGTCTGTCTGTCTGTCTATCTATCTATCTATCTCTTTCTCTCTTTCTCTCTCTCTCTCTACCTATCTCTTTCTTTCTTTCTTTCTTTCATTCTTTCTCTCTCTCTCACTATCTCTCTCACTCTCTATCTGTCTATCTTTCTATCTATCTATCTATCTATCTATCTATCTATCTATCTATCTATCTATCTATCTATCTATCTATCTATCTCTTTCTTTCTTTCTTTCTTTCTTTCTTTCTCTCTCTCTACCTATCTCTTTCTTTCTTTCTTTCATTCTTTCTCTCTCTCTCACTATCTCTCTAACTCTCTATCTATCTATCTATCTATCTATCTATCTATCTATCTATCTATCTATCTATCTATCTATCTCTCTCTCTCTCTTTCTTTCTTTCTCTCTCTCTCTACCTATCTCTTTCTTTCTTTCTTTCTTTCTTTCTTTCTTCTTTCTTTCTTTCTTTCTTTCTTTCATTCTTTCTCTCTCTCGCACTCTCTCTCACTCTCTATCTGTCTGTCTAGTTATCTATCTATCTATCTATCTATCTATCTATCTATCTATCTATCTATCTACCTATCTCCTTCTTTCTTTCTTACTTTCATTCTTTCGCTCTCTCTCACTATCTCTCTCACTATCTATCTATCTATCTATCTATCTGTCTGTCTGTCTGTCTGTCTGTCTGTCTGTCTGTCTGTCTGTCTGTCTGTCTATCTATCTAT
>NW_026800174.1:57500-65000 GCF_032191835.1 Heteronotia binoei
TTCTTTCTTTCATTCTTTCTCTCTCTCGCACTCTCTCTCACTCTCTATCTGTCTGTCTGTCTATCTATCTATCTATCTATCTATCTATCTATCTATCTATCTATCTATCTATCTATCTATCTATCTATCTGTCTATCTTTCTATCTATCTATCTATCTATCTATCTATCTAACTATCTCTTTCTTTCTCTCTCTCTCTCTCCCTATCTCTTTCTTTCTTTCTTTCTTTCTTTCTTTCTTTCTTTCTTTCTTTCTTTCTTTCTTTTCTTTCTTTCTTTCTTTCTTTCTTTCTTTCATTCTTCTCTCTCTCTCACTATCTCTCTCACTCTCTATCTCTCTATCTATCTATCTATCTATCTATCTATCTATCTATCTATCTATCTATCTATCTATCTATCTATCTATCTATCTATCTGTCTGTCTATCTATCTCTTTCTCTCTTTCTCTCTCTCTCTCTACCTATCTCTTTCTTTCTTTCTTTCTTTCTTTCATTCTTTCTCTCTCTCGCACTATCTCTCTCACTCTCTATCTGTCTATCTTTCTTTCTATCTATCTATCTATCTATCTATCTATCTATCTATCTATCTATCTATCTATCTCTTTCTTTCTTTCTTTCTCTCTCTCTACCTATCTCTTTCTTTCTTTCTTTCATTCTTTCTCTCTCTCACTATCTCTCTAACTCTCTATCTATCTATCTATCTCTCTCTCTCTCTCTCTCTCTCTTTCTTTCTTTCTCTCTCTCTCTACCTATCTCTTTCTTTCTTTCTTTCATTCTTTCTCTCTCTCTCACTCTCTCTCTCACTATCTCTCTCACTCTCTATGTATCTATCTATCTATCTCTTTCTCTCTCTCTCTACCTATCTCTTTCTTTCTTTCATTCTTTCTCTCTCTCTCACTATCTTTCTCACTCTCTATCTCTCTATCTTTCTATCTCTCTATCTATCTATCTATCTATCTATCTATCTATCTATCTATCTATCTAACTATCTATCTCTTTCTCTCTCTCTCTCTCTCTACCTATCTCTTTCTTTCTTTCTTTCTTTCTTTCTTTCATTCTTTCTCTCTCTCTCACTATCTCTCTCACTCTCTCACTCTCTATCTATCTATCTATCTATCTATCTATCTATCTATCTATCTATCTCTTTCTTTCTTTCTTTCTTTCTTTCTTTCTTTCTCTATCTCTACCTATCTCTTTCTTTCTTTCACTCTTTCTCTCTCTCTCACTATCTCTCTCACTCTCTATCTATCTATCTATCTATCTATCTATCTATCTCTCTCTTTCTTTCTTTCTCTTTCTCTCTACCTATCTCTTTCTTCTTTCATTCATTCTTTCTCTCTCTCACTATCTCTCTCACTCTCTCACTCTCTATCTATCTATCTATCTATCTATCTATCTATCTATCTATCTCTTTCTCTCTCTCTTCTACCTATCTCTTTCTTTCTTTCTTTCTTTCATTCTTTCTCTCTCTCGCACTCTCTCTCACTCTCTATCTGTCTGTCTGTCTGTCTATCTATCTATCTATCTATCTATCTATCTATCTACCTATCTCCTTTTTTCTTTCTTACTTTCATTCTTTCGCTCTCTCTCACTATCTCTCTCACTATCTATCTATCTATCTATCTATCTATCTATCTATCTGTCTGTCTGTCTGTCTGTCTGTCTGTCTGTCTGTCTGTCTGTCTGTCTATCTATCTATCTATCTATCTCTTTCTCTCTTTCTCTCTCTCTCTCTACCTATCTCTTTCTTTCTTTCTTTCATTCTTTCTCTCTCTCTCACTATCTCTCTCACTCTCTATCTGTCTATCTTTCTATCTATCTATCTATCTATCTATCTATCTATCTATCTATCTATCTCTTTCTTTCTTTCTTTCTTTCTCTTTCTTTCTTCTTCTTTCTTTCTTTCTCTCTCTCTACCTATCTCTTTCTTTCTTTCTTTCATTCTTTCTCTCTCTCTCACTATCTCTCTAACTCTCTATCTATCTATCTATCTCTCTCTCTCTCTCTCTTTCTTTCTTTCTCTCTCTCTCTACCTATCTCTTTCTTTCTTTCTTTCTTTCTTTCATTCTTTCTCTCTCTCTCACTATCTCTCTCACTCTCTATCTTTCTGTCTATCTATCTATCTATCTATCTATCTTTCTTATCTATCTATCTATCTATCTATCTATCTATCTATCTATCTATCTATCTCTTTCTCTCTCTCTCTACCTATCTCTTTCTTTCTTTCTTTCATTCTTTCTCTCTCTCGCACTATCTCTCTCACTCTCTATCTGTCTGTCTGTCTATCTATCTATCTATCTATCTATCTATCTATCTATCTATCTATCTATCTATCTATCTACCTATCTCCTTCTTTCTTTCTTACTTTCATTTTTTTGCTCTCTCTCACTATCTCTCTCACTATCTATCTATCTATCTATCTGTCTGTCTGTCTGTCTGTCTGTCTGTCTGTCTGTCTATCTATCTATCTATCTCTTTCTCTCTTTCTCTCTCTCTCTCTCTCTACCTATCTCTTTCTTTCTTTCTTTCATTCTTTCTCTCTCTCTCACTATCTCTCTCACTCTCTATCTGTCTATCTTCTTTCTATCTATCTATCTATCTATCTATCTATCTATCTATCTATCTATCTATCTATCTATCTATCTATCTATCTATCTATCTCTTTCTTTCTTTCTTTCTCTCTCTCTACCTATCTCTTTCTTTCTTTCTTTCATTCTTTCTCTCTCTCTCACTATCTCTCTAACTCTCTATCTATCTATCTATCTATCTATCTATCTCTCTCTTCTTTCTTTCTCTCTCTCTACCTATCTCTTTCTTTCTTTCTTTCATTCTTTCTCTCTCTCTCACTCTCTCTCTCACTATCTCTCTCATCTCTATCTATCTATCTATCTATCTATCTATCTATCTATCTATCTATCTATCTATCTCTTTCTCTCTCTCTCTACCTATCTCTTTCTTTCTTTCTTTCTTTCATTCTTTCTCTCTCTCTCACTATCTTTCTCACTCTCTATCTCTCTATCTTTCTATCTCTCTATCTATCTATCTATCTATCTATCTATCTATCTATCTATCTATCTATCTATCTATCTATCTATCTATCTATCTATCTATCTAAATATCTCTTTCTTTCTCTCTCTCTCTCTCCCTGTCTCTTTCTTTCTTTCTTTCTTTCTTTCTTTTCTTTCTTTCTTTCTTTCTTTCTTTCTTTCTTTCTTTCTTTCTTTCTTTCTTTCTTTCTTTCTTTCTTTCTTTCTTTCTTTCTTTCTTTCATTCTTTCTCTCTCTCTCACTATCTCTCTCACTCTCTATCTATCTATCTATCTATCTATCTATCTATCTATCTATCTATCTATCTATCTCTTTCTCTCTCTCTCTACCTATCTCTTTCTTTCTTTCTTTCATTCTTTCTCTCTCTCGCACTCTCTCTCACTCTCTATCTGTCTATCTGTCTGTCTATCTATCTATCTATCTATCTATCTATCTATCTATCTATCTATCTATCTATCTATCTATCTACCTATCTCCTTTTTTCTTTCTTTCTTTCATTCTTTCTCTCTCTCTCACTATCTCTCTCACTCTCTCACTCTCTATCTTTCTATCTATCTATCTATCTATCTATCTATCTATCTATCTATCTATCTATCTATCTATCTATCTCTTTCTTTCTTTCTTTCTTTCTTTCTCTCTCTCTACCTATCTCTTTCTTTCTTTCATTCTTTCTCTCTCTCTCACTATCTCTCTCACTCTCTATCTATCTATCTATCTATCTATCTCTCTCTCTCTTTCTTTCTTTCTCTTTCTCTCTACCTATCTCTTTCTTTCTTTCATTCATTCTTTCTCTCTCTCACTATCTCTCTCACTCTCTCACTCTCTATCTATCTATCTATCTATCTATCTATCTATCTATTTATCTATCTATCTATCTATCTATCTATCTCTTTCTCTCTCTCTCTACCTATCTCTTTCTTTCTTTCTTTCATTCTTTCTCTCTCTCGCACTCTCTCTCACTCTCTATCTGTCTGTCTGTCTATCTATCTATCTATCTATCTATCTATCTATCTATCTATCTATCTATCTATCTATCTATCTATCTATCTATCTATCTATCTGTCTATCTTTCTATCTATCTATCTATCTATCTATCTATCTAACTATCTCTTTCTTTCTCTCTCTCTCTCTCCCTATCTCTTTCTTTCTTTCTTTCTTTCTTTCTTTCTTTCTTTCTTTCTTTCTTTCTTTCTTTCTTTCTTTCTTTCTTTCTTTCTTTCTTTCATTCTTTCTCTCTCTCTCACTATCTCTCTCACTCTCTATCTCTCTATCTATCTATCTATCTATCTATCTATCTATCTATCTATCTATCTATCTGTCTGTCTATCTATCTCTTTCTCTCTTTCTCTCTCTCTCTCTACCTATCTCTTTCTTTCTTTCTTTCTTTCTTTCTTTCATTCTTTCTCTCTCTCGCACTATCTCTCTCACTCTCTATCTGTCTATCTTTCTTTCTATCTATCTATCTATCTATCTATCTATCTATCTATCTATCTCTTTCTTTCTTTCTTTCTCTCTCTCTACCTATCTCTTTCTTTCTTTCTTTCATTCTTTCTCTCTCTCACTATCTCTCTAACTCTCTATCTATCTATCTATCTCTCTCTCTCTCTCTCTCTCTCTTTCTTTCTTTCTCTCTCTCTCTACCTATCTCTTTCTTTCTTTCTTTCATTCTTTCTCTCTCTCTCACTCTCTCTCTCACTATCTCTCTCACTCTCTATGTATCTATCTATCTATCTCTTTCTCTCTCTCTCTACCTATCTCTTTCTTTCTTTCATTCTTTCTCTCTCTCTCACTATCTTTCTCACTCTCTATCTCTCTATCTTTCTATCTCTCTATCTATCTATCTATCTATCTATCTATCTATCTATCTATCTATCTATCTATCTATCTATCTATCTAACTATCTATCTCTTTCTCTCTCTCTCTCTCTCTACCTATCTCTTTCTTTCTTTCTTTCTTTCTTTCATTCTTTCTCTCTCTCTCACTATCTCTCTCACTCTCTCACTCTCTATCTATCTATCTATCTATCTATCTATCTATCTATCTATCTATCTATCTATCTCTTTCTTTCTTTCTTTCTTTCTTTCTCTATCTCTACCTATCTCTTTCTTTCTTTCACTCTTTCTCTCTCTCTCACTATCTCTCTCACTCTCTATCTATCTATCTATCTATCTATCTATCTATCTATCTATCTCTCTCTTTCTTTCTTTCTCTTTCTCTCTACCTATCTCTTTCTTTCTTTCATTCATTCTTTCTCTCTCTCACTATCTCTCTCACTCTCTCACTCTCTTATCTATCTATCTATCTATCTATCTATCTATCTATCTATCTATCTATCTATCTATCTATCTATCTATCTATCTCTTTCTCTCTCTCTCTACCTATCTCTTTCTTTCTTTCTTTCTTTCATTCTTTCTCTCTCTCGCACTCTCTCTCACTCTCTATCTGTCTGTCTGTCCTGTCTATCTATCTATCTATCTATCTATCTATCTATCTATCTACCTATCTCCTTTTTTCTTTCTTACTTTCATTCTTTCGCTCTCTCTCACTATCTCTCTCACTATCTATCTATCTATCTATCTATCTATCTATCTATCTGTCTGTCTGTCTGTCTGTCTGTCTGTCTGTCTGTCTGTCTGTCTGTCTGTCTATCTATCTATCTATCTATCTCTTTCTCTCTTTCTCTCTCTCTCTCTACCTATCTCTTTCTTTCTTTCTTTCATTCTTTCTCTCTCTCTCACTATCTCTCTCACTCTCTATCTGTCTATCTTTCTATCTATCTATCTATCTATCTATCTATCTATCTATCTATCTATCTATCTATCTATCTATCTCTTTCTCTCTCTCTCTACCTATCTCTTTCTTTCTTTCTTTCATTCTTTCTCTCTCTCGCACTCACTCTCACTCTCTATCTGTCTGTCTGTCTATCTATCTATCTATCTATCTATCTATCTATCTATCTATCTATCTATCTATCTATCTATCTATCTACCTATCTCCTTTTTTCTTTCTTTCTTTCATTCTTTCTCTCTCTCTCACTCTCTCTCTCACTCTCTCACTCTCTATCTTTCTATCTATCTATCTATCTATCTATCTATCTATCTATCTATCTCTTTCTTTCTTTCTTTCTTTCTTTCTCTCTCTCTCTCTACCTATCTCTTTCTTTCTTTCATTCTTTCTTTCTTTCTTTCTTTCTTTCTCTCTCTCTACCTATCTCTTTCTTTCTTTCTTTCATTCTTTCTCTCTCTCTCACTATCTCTCTAACTCTCTATCTATCTCTCTCTCTCTCTCTCTCTCTCTCTTTCTTTCTTTCTCTCTCTCTCTACCTATCTCTTTCTTTCTTTCTTTCTTTCTTTCTTTCATTCTTTCTCTCTCTCTCACTATCTCTCTCACTCTCTATCTTTCTGTCTATCTATCTATCTATCTATCTTTCTATCTATCTATCTATCTATCTATCTATCTATCTCTTTCTCTCTCTCTCTACCTATCTCTTTCTTTCTTTCTTTCATTCTTTCTCTCTCTCGCACTATCTCTCTCACTCTCTATCTGTCTGTCTGTCTATCTATCTATCTATCTATCTATCTATCTATCTATCTATCTATCTATCTATCTATCTATCTATCTATCTATCTATCTATCTATCTACCTATCTCCTTCTTTCTTTCTTACTTTCATTTTTTTGCTCTCTCTCACTATCTCTCTCACTATCTATCTATCTATCTATCTGTCTGTCTGTCTGTCTGTCTGTCTGTCTGTCTATCTATCTATCTATCTCTTTCTCTCTTTCTCTCTCTCTCTCTCTCTACCTATCTCTTTCTTTCTTTCTTTCATTCTTTCTCTCTCTCTCACTATCTCTCTCACTCTCTATCTGTCTATCTTTCTTTCTATCTATCTATCTATCTATCTATCTATCTATCTATCTATCTATCTATCTCTTTCTTTCTTTCTTTCTCTCTCTCTACCTATCTCTTTCTTTCTTTCTTTCATTCTTTCTCTCTCTCTCACTATCTCTCTAACTCTTATCTATCTATCTATCTATCTATCACTCTCTCTCTCTCTCTTTCTTTCTTTCGCTCTCTCTCTACCTATCTCTTTCTTTCTTTCTTTCTTTCTTTCATTCTTTCTCTCTCTCTCACTCTCTCTCTCACTATCTCTCTCACTCTCTATCTATCTATCTATCTCTTTCTCTCTCTCTCTACCTATCTCTTTCTTTCTTTCTTTCATTCTTTCTCTCTCTCGCACTCTCTCTCACTCTCTATCTGTCTGTCTGTCTATCTATCTATCTATCTATCTATCTATCTATCTATCTATCTATCTATCTATCTATCTATCTATCTATCTATCTATCTATCTACCTATCTCCTTCTTTCTTTCTTACTTTCATTTTTTTGCTCTCTCTCACTATCTCTCTCACTATCTATCTATCTATCTATCTGTCTGTCTGTCTGTCTGTCTGTCT